>NW_027512496.1:445000-484929 GCF_048772815.1 Callospermophilus lateralis
AATTGAATGAATGAGGTCACTGCCTTGGCAACCAGTTTGTCCTAACACTTGCTTTCAAGGGTCCCATGAGATGGAGGCTGCTCCTACTTCCTGGAACACTTGCACAACTTAGAATGGTATATCAACCATAGGCACCTGGGAACAGCTCTCCACACAGGTCTGGTTTAGTCCATCTTCTCTAACATAAGTAGAGAGAGGCTGATTCAGACACATCCCTTTATCCTGACCAGGTTGTTTGCCATGGAATAGGACTTTTGCTCTCTCAGGTCTTTCATACCTCCCTACAACTTCTCCAGGTATCATTTCTGCATGGACCTTTGAGGTTTTCAGCAGGTGGAAGGTCCCCTAATTCCCTGTATTTTAAGAACAAATCTGTCGCTGCTCTTCTGTAAAATGAGATTGAGGGAACAGTGTATGTTTAGGGTTAATAACAGGTTCAATTTGGGTTAGGAATCATTCTGTGCGATGAATAATGGTATTGGGAACTTGCGATAATTACAAGAACATAGAGGTGAAATATAAGTATGGAAACAGAAATCTAGGTATGATTTGAAGCACAGGACCTTGTACCTTGGTAGATTTAATGTAGAAGAGAACATCCAGTCAAAAATGGATAGTCGTTAGGATTAGGAAGATAGTCGGTAGGTTTAGGAAGAAGAGTGAGTATAGTATTTGGACCAAAAGTTCTTTAGCAATAGGGTTTCGGTTAGAGAATGAATGAAAATGTCAGCACATATGAAGAGTCAGTCACAATGATGAACTGGGGAAAATAAGTAGGAAAGCAGGTATCAAAAGAGACATTATGAAATCAGGCAAAGTATAAAGTGAGTTATAGGATTAGACATTTTCAACAGGGTTTAATTTGAATATATAATCATTGGAAGAAACAAATATGTTGTCACCAATAGGATTGACATTTGAGAGCATTAGGCAACCTTCACATGGATGTTTTTAGTTAAACATTTTCACTTATCTTTTAGGCTTCGGTACAATCATAAGTGTGACCTTTACATTTTTTGCTCAGAATTTTACTGTGATAAAATATATATGTGGATCAGGTGACATGAGTATTTCTTCCACCATTTCTGGGAGCAATATTTTGAAGACATATACATTAGTGTTAGGGGTACACAGAGGTGTACCCTGTGTCTATGAATATAGAGATAATGCATGAATAGACCATCCTGTGAATAAATAATATAACTGGTTCCACTTTAAATAATGAATTGAATTGATATCTAAAAATATATAAGAAATCTTATATTGATATATATATATATATATATATATATATATATATATATATATATATATATATACACACACACACACACACACGCACACGCAGAGACATTAAAAAGTAGCAATATAAGAGATCCAACATGGTTGCGGACATGGAGAAATCAAGTATCTGACCTCATTAGCTGCGCAGGCATAGGGAGTCGTAAACTGTCTAAATGCTGTTTGTTCAGAATCACTAGGCAATGCTGACCTGACGTGGATCTGGTGCGAACAGTCTGGGCCCCTGAGAAAACACACAGAGCCCGGATCGGCTGCATAGAAGCTCAGATTTGCCTGCTTCTTGTGACTCAGAACTAACGTTCCCTCTGAAATAACTGGTCGGCCCTTCTGAATTTACAGAGGTAAAAGGCCACTGGATTGAAATGGGGCTTTGGTGACACAGTCAGGACCCATCCATTGCATTGGTCACCTGACAAAAGGAATGAATGGTCACCATTTGCATGGGATACCACCGTGGAAGAGAACTGATGTCATGGGCAGAGGAGATAACTTCATTGAAACCAGTACGACAGGTGTGTAATTCCCTATGCATCTCTGTCCACACAGCGGGGAAACATTAAGGGCCCCTCCCAGCTCTCCCTTAAGGGGCCCTCCCAGGTCTCCCGTGAGAAAGATGGCCAGACCGAGGGAATCATGTGTGCTGTGGGACTTGTGGCGTGGAATTCCTGGCTACCGCTCCTACCAGTGCTGACAACTGAGGTCTCTTACACCAGCTAATGTGGGCATGGATACCAGAGAGCAAGCAAATTCGCTGGGGGTTCCCAGCCCCAAGCTCTACAAACTTAGGGTCTGAGGGAGGCAAACAGGGAGAGAGTGCCAAGCGTTGATGAAAACAGGGCTACCAGGAGCAGAGACCTGACGTGTAGCAAGTATTGTGGTGAGCGTCACAGTTGAGCGGAGCCTGGCTTGAGGAAACACTAGAGAAGTCCTAGGCACTCAGGATTAGAGACCCGCCCAGTCTGGGAGGAAGAGCAGCTGCACAGTGATTGGTTCCCACCTATTGAGAGGAGAAGCTTGGCCCAGTGAGCACAGCTCCACCTACTGGAAGAGAAGTTAATTGAACTCTATGACTGCATGTATTATTATTATTATTATTTTATTTTTATTTTTTTTCTTTCATTTAAATTTTTGGTGTTGTTCTTTAACTTATTTTAATGTTTTTATTTTTTTAATTTTACTATTATTATTATTATTTTAAATTTTAATTTTCATTTTTTAATTATCATTATTATTTTAAAAAAAATTTATTTCTTTCTTTATTTTCTATTTTTTTCTTTTGTCTTTTCATTTCTTTTCAATTTTCTTATTCCCCCATCCTTGAATTCTACCTGCCTATTCTCATTCTCTTTAGTGACTTCTTCCCATCCCTTCTAATATCTTTCCTCCCAAGCTTCAAATAAATTTATAAGAATTAGAAGTAACTCAGCACTCAAACAGAACAAGAAGTAACATGAGCAGCATCAAAAAGCAAGAAAGAAAAGGAGTACAAACAATGAAGGATAACCTAAATATTCAGGAGGACCTAGAATTATCAGAAAAATGGTCATATAAAGAACTCAAGGAATACCTTAGACAGATGAAATGGAACCTTAAAGAGGATACGAGAGAGCAAATAAATACAGTGAAAGAACACATTGAAAATGAATTACATAAACAGATAAAAGAAGAAGTTAATCTTCTTTATCAGGAGATAGAGATTATAAATATTCAAAGAATAATTCTAGAAATGAAGGAAACGATAAACCAAATTAAAAACTCAATTGAGAGTATCACTAACCATGTGGAGCAAGTAGAAGACAGAATGTCACATAATGAAGACAAAATATATCATCTTGAAAAGAGTCTAGCCAACACAGAAAGGCTGGTAAAAAAATCACGAGAAAAACATCCAAGAGATATGGTATAACATAAAAAAACCAAACTTATGAGTCATCTGGATAGAGGAAGGTACAGAGATTCAAACCATGGGAATGAGTAACCTGTTGAATGAAATAATTATAGAAAATTTTCCAGAAATAAAAAAGGAAATGGATATACAAATTGAAGATGCTTACAGGACACAGAGCACACAAAATCACAGTAGACCAACGCCAAGACACATTGTTATGAAGCTATCCAATATACAGAACAAAGAGAAAACATTAAAAGCTTCAAGAGAAAGGAGGAAGATTACATTCAGGGGTAAACCAATAAGGTTAGCAACCTATTTTTCATCACAGACCCTGAAAGTGAGAGGATCCTGGAACAACGTATTTCAAACATTGAAAGACAATGGATGCCAAACAAGAATTCTGTATCCAGCAAAATTCAGCTTCAGGTACGACAACGAAATAAAAATCTTTCGTGATAAACAAAAGCTAAAAGAATTTGCAGCCAGAAAACCACCATTGCAAAGTGTCTTGAGCAAAACACTACACGAGAAAGAAATGAAAAACAACAACCAAAACCATCAGTGGGAAGTGCCTCAGTAATGACAGAGGGCGCGGGAAAAGCTAATCATGGAGAAACAAAGTAAATTTAAAAAAGCGATAAATATTCAAACATGGCTGGCAGTAGAAACCATATATCAATAGTAACTCTAAACATTAATGGCTTAAACTCTCCAATAAAGCAACATAGGCTTGTAACTTGGATTCAAAAAACAAATCCAACAATATGTTGCCTCCAGGAGACATATCTGAATGGAAAAGACATACACAGGCTGAAGGTGAAAGGTTGGGAAAAAATATACCATGCAAACGGTCCTCATAAGCAAGCAGTGGTGGCCATCCTCAAATTGAATTAAATCGACTTCAAGACTAATTTAATCAAAAGGGATAATGAAGGAAATTATATACTGTTAAAAGGAACCATTCACCATCAAGACATAAAAATTATCAATATTTACGCACCATTAAATGGTGCTGTGACGTTCATAAAACAAATTCTCCTCAAGTTCAAGAATCAAATAGTCCACAACACAATAATTATGGGTGACTTCAACACACCTCTCTCACCATTGGACAGATCCTCCAAATAAAAGTTGAATAAAGAAACTATAGAACTCAATATCACAATCAATAACCTAGACTTAACTGACATATATAGAATATATCAACCATCATCAAGTGGATATAATATTTTTTAGCAGCACATGGATCCTTCTAAAAAATAGACCATATATTATGCCATAGAGCAACCTTCAGTAAATATAAAGGGTGGACTTAATACCATGAATTTTATTGGATTATAATGGAATGAATCTGGAAACCAATGAAAAAGAAGGAAGGAAAAATCCTACATCACATTGAAAATGAACAACATGTTACTGAATGATTAATGTGTTACAGAAGACATAAATGAGAAAATCAAAAAATTCTTCAAGATAAATGAAAATACAGAAACAACATATCGGAGTCTATGGGACACAATGAAAGGTGTTTTAAGAGGGAAATTCACCACCTTGACGTCATTCCTCAAAAATAGGAAAGAACAACAAATAAATGAGCTCACACTTCATCTCAAAGCCCTAGAAAAGGAAGAGCAAAACAACAGCAAATGTAGCAGAAGGCAAGAAATAACTAAAATCAGAGCGGAAAACAACAAAATTGAAACAAAAGAAACTATTGAAAAAATTACAAAACTAAAGCTTGGTTCTGCAAAAAATAAATAAGAAGGATAGACCCTTAGCATCCCTTTATGTTCAAAACATTTGAAAAACTAGAGATAACAGGAATTTACCTCGACATTGTAAAAGCTATCTATGTTAAGCCTCAGGCTAGCATTATTCTGAATGAATAAAAATTGAAGCATTCCCTCTAAAATCTGGAACAAGACAGAGATGTCCTCTACCACCACTTCTATTCAATATAGTTCTCGAAACACTGGCCAGAGCAATTAGACAGATGAAAGAAATAAAAGGCATGAAAATAGGAAAAGAATAACTTAAATTATCACTACTTGCAGCTGATATGATTCAATATATAGAAGACCCAAAAGGGTCTACAAAAAAATCTACTAGAAGTAAGAAATGATTTCAGCAATGTGGCAGGATATAAAATCAACATTCATAAGTCAAAGGCATTTCTGTATATCAGTGACAAAACTTCTGAAACGGAAATGAGAAAAAAAAAACACTCCATTCACAATATCCTCAAAAAATAAAACTAAAATCCTTGGGAATCAACCTAACAAAAGAGGTGAAAGATTTATACAATGCAAACTACAGAACCCAAAAAAGAGAAGTAGAATAAGATCTTAGAAGATGGAAAAATATACACTGTTCATGGATAGGGAGAACTAACATCATCAAAATGGTGATATTCCCAAAAGTTCTCTATAGGTTTAATGTAATGCCAATCAAAATCCTAACGGCATTTCTTGTAGAAATAGAGAAAGCAATCATGAAATTCATATGGAATAATAAAAGATCCAGAATAGCAAAAGCAATTCTAACCAGGATGTGTGAATCAGGCGGTATAGCGATACCAGATTTCAAACTAAATTTCAGAGCAATAGTAACAATGACAGCATGGTACTGGTACCAAAACAGGCGGGTGGACCAATGGTACAGAATGGAGGACACAGAGATTAATCCACAATGCTACAACAATCTTCTATTTGATAAAGGAGCTAAAAGCATGCAATGGAGGAAGGATAGCATCTTCAACAAATGGTGCTGGAAAAACTGGAAATCCATATGTAACTAAATGAAACTGAATCCCTTTCTCTTGCATGCACAAAAGTTCACTCAAAATGGATCAAGGGCCTTGATATCAAATCAGAGACACTGCATCTGATACAAGAAAAAGTTGGCTACGATCTACATACTGTGGGGTCGGGCTTCAAATTCCTCAATAGGACATCCATAGCACAAGAGTTAATAACAAGAGTTAATAACTAGAATCAACACATGGGACTTACTCAAAGCAAAAAGTTTTTTCTCAGCAAAAGAAACAATAAGAGAGGTAAATAGGGAGCCTAAATTCTGGGAACAAATCTTTACTCCTCACACTTCAGATAGAGCCCTAATATCCAGAGTATACAAAGAACTCAAAAAATTAAACAATAAGATAACAAATAACTCAATCAACAAATGGGCCGAGGACCTCAACAGACATCTCAGAGGAGGACATATAATCAACAAGTACATGAAAAAATGCTCACCATCTCCAGTAGTCAGAGAAAGGTGAATCAAAACCACCCTAAGATACCATCTCACTCCAGTAAGATTGGCAGCCATTATGAAGTCAAACAACAAGTGTTGGTGAGAATGTGGGGAAACAGGTACACTTGTACATTGCTGGTGAGACTGCAAATTGGTGCATCCAATTTGGAAAGCAGTATGGAGATTTCTTGGAAAGCTGGGAATGAAACCACCATTTGACCCAGCTATTCCCCTTCTTGGTCAATTCCCTAAAGACCTAAAAAGAGCATGCTGCAGGGACACTGCTACATCGATGTACATAGCAGCACAATTCACAATAGCAAGACTGTGGAACCAACCTATATGCCCTTCAATAGATGAATGGATTAAAAAATGTGGCATTTATACAGAATGTAGTATTACTCTGCATTAAAAAATGACAAAATCATAGAATTTGCAGGGAAATGGATGGCACTAGAGCAGATTATGCTAAGTGAAGCTACCCAATCCCTTCAAAACAAATGCCAAATGTCTTCTTTGATATAAGGAGATTAACTAAGAACAGAATAGGTATGAAGAGGATGAGAAGAAGATTAACATTAAAACAGGGATGAGAGGTGGGAGGGAAAGGGAGAGAGAAGGGATATTGCATGGAAATGGAAGGAGACCCTCAGGGTTATACAAAATTACATACAAGAAGAAAGGGAAAAATAATACAAGGGGGAGAAATTTATTACTGTAGAGGGGGTAGAGAGAGAAGAGGGGAGGAGAGGGGAGGGGAGGGGGGATAGTAGAGGATAGTAAGGCAGCAGAATACAACAGACACTAGTATGGCAATATGTGAATCAATGCATGTGTAACTGATGTGATTCTGCAATCTGTATACGGAGTAAAAATGGGAGTTCATAACCCACTTGAATCAAAGTGACAAATATGATGTATCAAGAACTATGTAATGTTTTGAACAAGCATAAATAAAAATTAAAAAAAAAAAAGAAAACTAACTTCGGTGAGTGATGCACGCGAATCCTAATATTTTTACAGTAACTGACCCAGTTTAACATCAATGCAAGTAGATTCCAATGGTACATGATGTGTACTTTGACGTTCATTTTTATTCAACACTGGTACATACTATTTCCTCAGTTTATGCACATCACAGGATATATATTTCATCGACAATTTAGCAAATTTATAGGCATTTGTTTCACTTTCAATCACTTCCTGCTTCAGAACACATGGATTCCTCCATATTTCTTGACTGGTAATTTCATGAGACTTCTTTCCAAACACATTATTTTCGATTTCCATAATCACTTTTTAAGCAAAACTCACACACACTTCATGATAAACAATAACCCTAAGATGACAATTAGATATATAACTGGTTGGAATTATTGATTGTATGTCAATATATGATTTCTTATATATTTTCAGATAACAATTCAATCCATTATTTAAAGTGGAACCAGTTATATTATTTATTTACAGTATGTTCTATTCATACATTATCTCTATATTCATAGACACAGGGTACACCACTTTGTACCCCCAATACTAATTTATATGTCTTAAAATATTGCTCACAGAAATGGTGGAAAAAATACTCATGTCACATGATCTACATATATATTTTATCACAATAATTTTCTGGGCACAAAATGCAAAGGTCACACTTATGATTGCACCAAATCCTAAATGGAAGTTGAATATGGATTACTAAAAACATCCATTTCCAGTTTGCATAATGCTTTCAAATGTCATTTCTATTGGTGACTACATATTTGTTTCTTCCTAAAATTATGTATTCAATCTCGATCCTGTTGAAAATGTGTAAACCTATCATTCACTTTACAATTGCCTGATTTTGTAATGTCTCTATTGATATCTTCTTTCCTATATTTTCCGCAGTTCATCATTGTGACTGACTCTTCGCATGTGCTGACATTTACATTCACTGTGTAAATGAAACCGTATTGCTAAAGAACATTTGATCCAAATTTTATACTCACTCTTCTTCCTAAACCTACCGACTCTCTTCCTAATCCTACCGACTATCCAAATTTGAGTGGATGTTCTCTTCTACAATCAATCTTCCAAGGTACAAGGTCCTATGCCATTGATTATCAATTTATCTGAGACAAACGTGCAGAACATAATTAAAAGCTAAGTATCCCAATAAAGGGCCTCATTCCCTTCTGGGCTACAAATCTTACCTAGATTTCTGTTTTTATACTTATATTTCACCTCTATAGTTTTATAAATATCGCAGGTTCCCAATACCATTATTCATCAATCAGAATGATTCCGAACCCAAATTGAACATGTTATTAACCCTAACCATACACTGTTCCCTCAATCTAACTTTACAAAAGAGAAGGGACAGGGTTCGTCTTGCAATACAGCAATGTAGGGGATCTGCCACCTACTGAGAACCTCAAAGGTCCATGCATATTTGATCCCTGGAGAAGATGTAGGCAGCTATGAAAGACCTGAAAGACCAAAACAACCTGGCAAACAACCTGGTCAGGATGAAGGGTTGTGTCTGAGTAAGCCTCTCTCTTCTTAATGTAGAGAAGATGGACCAAATGAGGCCTATGAGGAGAGCTGTTCCGCAAACTGGTGCGGCCAATTTGGAAAGCAGTATGGAGATTCCTGGGAAAGCTTGGAATGGAACCACAATTTGACCCAGCTATTGCCCTTCTTGGACTATTTCCTGAAGACCTTAAAATAGTGTAACTCTGGGATACTGCCACATCGATGTTCTTAGCAGTACAATTCACAATTGCTGCACTGTGGACCCAACCTAGATGCCCTTCAATAGATGAATGGATAACAAATGTGGCATTTATACACCATGGAGTATTACGCAGCACTAAAATATGAAAAAATCATGGAATTTTCAGGGAAATGGATGGTAATAGAGTAGATTATGCTTAGTGAAACTAGCCAATCCCTAAAAAACAAATACCAAATGTCTTCTTGGATATAATGAGAACAACTAAGAACAGAGCAGGGAGGAAGAGCAGGAAGAAAAGATTTACATTAACAGAGACATGAGGTGGGAGGGAAAGGGAGAGAAAAGGGAAATGGCATGGTAATGAAGGGAGACCCTCATTGTTATACAAAATTACATATAACAGGTTGTGAAGGGAATGGGAAAATAAACAAGGAGAGAAATTAATTACAGTAGATGGGGTAGAGAGAGAAGATGGGAGGGGGAAAGAGGGGGGATTATAGAGTATAGGAAAGGTAGCAGAATACAACATTAACTAATAGGGCATTATGTAAAAATGTGGATATGTAACCAATGTGATTCTGCAATCTTTATTTGGGGTAAAAATGGGAGTTCATAACCCACTTGAATCTAATGTATGAAATATGATATGTCAAGAGCTTTGTAACGTTTTGAACAACCAAAAAAAGAAAAAAAGTAGCAATATATATGCCAATCGAAATTCATCATGAAATATATATAATCCACAGATGCAAAAATATTCATTTTACTGAACATGGATTTATGTATAATGTTATTGAACTAGGAAGCTCACCCATAGGTTGAATTTTCAGTTTGAACAGCGTTTAGGAGTAGTGATCTCTTCTCACAATTTGTATCTGCCAATTCAGCCACCTCACAAGTATGTACATGTGATGCCAGGTAGGATTCTCTATGTGCATATAAAAATACATGTGCTACAGAGAAAGGGAGACAGGATTCCCATATTTGTTAACTTTAAAAACACATGTAGAATTATTTCAACAAAAAATTGACTAGATTTATAGCTCCTATACTATATAATGCAAAAGGCAATTCCAACTACACACCATGCCTCCTCTGAACGGCTTGTATTTCTATTCTGCTTGGGTTATGTTTCACCATCATATTAGGATTATTAGTCAGAGTCTAGTAGGGTATGAGTTAGTGCCAGGAATTCAGTATTTCAAATGGAAAATTGGAAAATGAATCCAATGTGTATGCAAATATGTGATATACAATAATCTACCCACTCTCATCCAGAACAATGCTTTGACATTACCTTTGCCCCAAGTAAGACACAATTAGAGGAGAAGAGTTAGACATTCTGTGAATACTTATCTGGAATGGAAAATGCTCAGGAGTTCACAACCTTGGAGGTGGTAGAGGAGTTTCCAAAAGGAAGGGACAGGGGTGATCACTCAACCTGATCTTTCATTAATATTGGGAGCCATCTTGCCACAAAGCCATGGAAAGATAATTTTTGCTTTACTATAAATTACTGCAAATTCTGAACCTGCTTGGAATGCCTGCCCATGCCTTGAACTCACCCATGCCTGTCTTACTGACCAGATCACAGCCCTCTCTGAAACCTTACTGAAACCTTATAAATATTGGCCTTCCCTGGCCAGACAACGACCCTCTCTGAGGCTCTAATGGTCCTCATAATTTCTGATGCTGGGGCCAGCAAATAAAAAATGTAAACTACAATTAGTGTGATGCTTGTCAAAGTTCTGTTTTCTGATACTCCCTTTTTGTGTAACTTTTTGGGCTATAAAGCTGGGGTGTAGGAAAGGTGGGGATGCTGTCTTTTTCCCGCCGTTTTGAGAAGGAGAGTCAGCCTAGCCGGTTGAACTAATAAGCTTGCCTTAATTTGATTTTAATTGGAGTCAATGGTATTTTCTTGCATCCTGGTCTAACATTTTGGAGTTCCCCAGCGAGATGACGTGACCAGATCATAAGACCAGACTGCTGGAAATTCTGACGCTGGCCTTTCCTCCAGGGCTCAGGGATGGAGAGCCAAGTTCCAAAGCCTTGGAGTGAGCATTCGGTCCAGGGAGCACTGCAGTGAACCATCGCACTAAAACTATTAGCAAGCACCTGGTGGAGGAGGCCTCCATAGGTAGGTGGTGCCTTTATAACATCTGATATCCGGTTAAGGGAGATGTCTTCTGATGACAGAGAGGTGGCCTGGGGAGGCTCACATGTACTCCTGTCCAGGACAGTAACAAGAATTGTTCTGTCCTCTGTTCTGTTCTGTATGGAATTTCTCTGAAAGGGTAGAAAGGTGCAGCCGGGCATGCAGGAGCTCCTACCCCGGAGCTTCAGCAAGACATTTCATTGCTCCTCTGTTTTTCTGTATCTTCACCAGGTTTCTGTTTCTTTGTGTTTTGTTCTGTGTTCTATATGTTTTTTTGTTTGTTTGTTTTTGTGCATTTTGTTGTGTGATTTCTGTGGTAAAAACTTAAAGATATTGGACGTAAAAATGGGTAATAAAGCAAGTAAGCCTTACACCCTTTGGACTGTGTTCTAAAAAACTGTGTTGAAGTTTACCCCCCTTTGTTAAGCAGGATGAGAGAAGCCCCTAGCTGGCAGCCTGGAACTCACCCACTGCAGAGGGCAATGCCTGCTGGCCACCAAAGAACAGAGTATCTCCCAGGTTAACAATGGAAACTCCTTTAAAACCCCTTGTTGCTCCAGTTCAAGAGAGTCACAACCTTTGGGCAGAGTCCCCTGTGTTTCTGCTTTGTTAGCAAAGCAGTAAACCTCCCTTTTTATTTTTCTCAAACCCTGTCCTCATTATTAAATAGGTATTAATTCGCTTCAAGGTCAGAAACCGAAATTTAAGTTACAAATTTTGATAACCCCCCGACCCTGGAACTTTTTGAGAGCTGACTACTGAAATGTTAGGAGATGGAGCGAGATTGGGGTGGAACCAAACCAGAGGAGCTAATCCTATAAGTAAAAGGAGGGACTGAGGGACTCCCAGGATCTACCAAAGCCCTGTTGCTTCAGGGAATTCCTTCCTTCGTTCCCTGCACTGTAAGGATTATGCCACCTCTGTCTTCTTAAAAAAACGAAAAAGAAAAAGGAGACACTAAATGCAGTAAAGTCACCATGGAAACCCTTGATATTACATTTCAGGTTGCCGTCTGTGAAAACATCTGATCCCCTTGTGAGGACATCTATCCTGCCACTGGTGTAGGAGATTTTTCTCTTATCTGCTCTGTTTTTAAGGCTTCTGTCTGTCAGCCATAGTCTGGAGCTCCTTTCTGTCTGTCTTGTGTCTTTGTTTCTGGCCCTTTAAGACATGTGCAATAATGTGCTGATATTATAAATTGTTTCTTGGGAATGATATTAGTTCAATGTGTGTCTAAATGATGATGTTTTATTGTAACAATCTGGTATCTGGATGGGTTTTTGTAGCATTGCTCAATCTTGCAGTTAAAAGTCGGGTTTAGGTAATTGTTTAGTTTATGATTTCAGATAATTCATGCCAGATAACTTAAATGCTTAGGATGGAAAACTAAAGCACTCTACTTCCAAGTTGGCAAGTAACTTCCCAAACATTCAGTTTTATTTTTCACCAATTTTGAATTGGGTAGACTTAGAAAATATCACAGTGTGTACCAGTGCATTAATTTGGACAAGGATAGTAAATCATATTATGGTATCTGTTGACAAAACAAGATGTAAAGATATAAAATTTTGTGAATTTCATCTTAAAATTGTATCATAATTTTCAACATCCGAACCTCAAAATTATGGTTAAAATGCCTTAGGCCTGAGGTGTCTGCTCAGAATAGCAGGTTTACCCTGCTCCTTTCAGACCTCAGCAAGGACTTTTGTTGAAATGCAAATGAAAGAAGCCTGCAAGCTCAGTAGGAGACTGATCTGAGGCCTAAGGCAGGAAAAAAGGTAAATTGTATGGTATTTACTAATTACTGGCCAGTCATTTTTTCTAGGACTCTTATTTTTTTCCTTAGATTCTGTATTCTTTTTTTGAGCTCATGATTTTGATCCTACAGACCTAGGTTAATGTTTTTCTGATCAGCTCTATCTTTGACCAACAGTGGAGTTTTTGTAACATTGCAATGGAGATTTCAACTGCAAAAAGCTACAAGGCCTTTACTATTATTATGTGTGCACACTTTTGTTAGTGTTGTATGTCTTTATATACATATATCCGTATATCATATATATGTTATACAAATTAACACATATAAGGAGCACTCATAAAAAAAGCACTCATATAAACAAATTTTAAAACGTGGATCCAAAGATCTTAAATTCTCATGATTTAATTGGTACAATTTAAATTGGATAAACAGATAAAAATAAATGTCTTTAAATTTAACCTTACAAGTTTTTCTAGGTGTTCAAAAATCTAATAAAATATTAATGCTGACAAAAGGTCTAATATGCCTTGGTTCTAGAACTTTTTCTTCAACAAAAAAATGGTACACTGTTCAATACATTTGTCTAATATTTTGATAAATAAGTAAAGTAAATTTGATATGGGATTACTCATTCATGAGTACTTTTGTTAGATATCTGATTGATTTACTAAGGTCTGTATAAGTTTGTCCTAAAGTCTGTATAAGATTGTAAAAATCAGTCATGTGTTAAAGAGACAAAAATTTCTCAAAACTTAAGTTTACCCATAACATTTTGGTTATTAAGTTTTATTTTTCTAGAGCAAGCAACCATAAAAATTAAACAACTGATTAAATAAGAACTATTATTTTAGAGCACTGTACTGCCATTTCTTTAAAAGCTAAACTTGGTTAATGTAGAAACATCAATGCAATTGTGATGCTATTAATGTGCTCATATCTTCCAGGTATACAAGTCTGTAAGGTAGAAACTTTAAAAGAGCATTATATCAAGGTGGTGTTCTGAAGTTGTATGGTAAAATATATATATATGGGATTTATTTACCTGTTGTCAATAAGATATGTAAACTTTTATGTTACTTTTTATATTGGGGAACAATTTAAATGTATTTAAGTTAATGAGAGCCTAATCTATGTAAAGGTTAAAAACTTTCAGCCTTTTTTTAATTCATGTTTTAAAAGCTATATCATACGGTGTTAGCTAATGTTCATGTGACCTCAAATAATTTATGTAAACTTTGTAAAATGATATTTAAAAAACAAAGATTAGCTTTAGAATTAAAACACTTAAGATTAATAAAGAGCCCTGCCTTACCTGAGATAAGGCTCTGTGTCCCATCTTATTATGTGAGAATGACTGCGAAAGCAGTAGGTCAGATGTTATTTCATTTAAAGTTATTTTCAAAAGTTTTTTTTTCCTGTCAACATTACTAGCATCTCAAACAGAGGATATAATATATAACTCAGCCAAAAATTTTAGGGTAGCTATTACACGAACTAAGTTTGTTTACTGTTGTTAATTTTATTTTGTAATTTCCTTATGGGTGATATAAAGATTCCCTGTTAGTGTTTTACAGCAGTGTTGCTTTAAGAACACAACATTGGTTAATTTAAGATAATTAGCCATCACCTACAAGAGAGACAGAATAATACAGATCCCAAATAATAAAAAGATAAATAATTTTAAATTATAGACATTAAAGCCCAGTATTCTTTATATAAGTCTGTTAAAATTTATTTGATGGATGTTTAAGATTAGGATTTAAAATTAAATTTATATGAAAAGGGACAAGAAAACCAATATTTGGCTCTTGCCCTCTGAGTCAGTCTGTATCCAGGGAACAGCGGACTTCTCTAAAGAGCTTTGCAACTCTGAACCGCATAACCTACTGATCAGGGAGATTAATGAGACCACTGGAGAACAGAAAGCCAATTTGCTACGAAGAGGAGAGTCATCAGAGAAGGGAAACATCCCTGATGCTTCCGAGGGAAGCCACATGGTCAAGCAAGACCTGGACCCACCTAGCGCAAATGGCACTAGCAGAACTGAGAAGCTGCTCTCAAGTTTCCCCAGGAATGACTCCCATAAAATCTCAGCTGACTGTTCATAATAGATAGAAACAAAAGTCAGTTTGACTGCTTCATCTTAAACACTTAGAAAAGACAGTTAAAAACAGATTACAGCCATTTCTGGGCATTTTATATAATAATAGTAATAATAATATTTTAAGGTATACACTTTATGTTAGCCTCCCAAAATAAGTAAGACTGGAGGCTACAAAGAAGGATTCTCAGACAGGAATGCCTGATAACTATAAAAAGAGGCTATCAAGATTATCTGCCAGTGGCAGAAGTTTTTAGTTTCAGGCCTACAGATATTCTTAACCTAAACACATAGGCTTGGTATTTGTTAGTATGATTATCCAGCAATGAGTAAAAGAATTAAAGGTTTCTCTATTAGACACAGAGGTCATACTAGTAAAAATATTTTGCAAGATCAGATGACATTAAATTATTAAACTGAATCTTATGGGGAGGGACAAATGTAACACTAAAAGTTAAATATTAAGTTGACAGTCCTGATAACTGGGGATATTAAAGACTGGTGAGGGAACTTCTATACAGTGACATGTTCCAGCTGCTGCAACATTTATTAAGTACTCATGTTTTTTTTTTCTCTCTCATAGAAGAACCCATTCCCAGATGACTTTACTACCTGTTCTTCCCCATCCAGACTTCAAACCTAACTGACTTCTAAAAGGCGACTAATGTCCCTCAGGCGGTGCCCCCTCACGTCACCCTCTCTCAGCTCAGAAGAAGTCTAAATGAGTGACGCCTCTCTTCTTACAACAATGGAGACAAAAATAAATAGAATATCAATATAAGTAATTAATTAAGTCAGGTAAAATCAGGGAGACCTGTTTTTGGGTGAGTTCAAAAAATCGGGAGACTATTACCTGAGGGATTAAAATTCCCACAGTGCTCTTCCTACCCAATCAAATATATGAAAAAAACACATTAGAAAAGGGGGGAATGATTGACCCAACCTGATCTTTTATTAAAATTGGGAGCCATCTTGCCACAAAGCCGTGAAAAGATAATTTTGGCTTAACTATAAATTGCAGCAAGATCTGAACCTGCTTGGAAAGCCTGCCGGTGCCTTGAACTCACCCATGCCTGGCTTTCTGACCAGATAACAGCCCTCTCTGAAACTTTGTTGACACCTCATAAATATTGGCCTTCCTTGGCCAGACGACACTCTCTGAGGCTCTAATGGTCCTCATAAATTCTGATGTTGGGGCCAGCAAACAAAAATGAAAAATACCATTAGTGTGATGCTTGTCAGAATTCTGTTATTTTTAACCCCACTTTTGTGTAACTTTCTGGGCTATAAAGCTGGGCTGCTCTCCTGTTCCCAACGTTTTGGGAGGGAGAGGCAGCCAGGGTGGTGGAAATAATAAGCTTGCTTTAATCTGATTTTAATTGGAGTCAGTGGTCTTTTCTTGCAACCTGGTCTAAAAGGTAAACACTACACATACCTGGAGCTCTGCCGGACTAAAGACTTCTTGAGAAACTGCCTTTGACGATGGGCACTCGACATATATGTTGTTGTCAGAAGCTTTAGCTTCCATTCAAATGAGACCATCAAAGCTGGGTCTACATCTATGAGACCTGGAGGATATTGTTTCAATTTTCCAAAGAACATGAGGAAGCAGTGCTGACTTCTCTCTGTAGGTAAACTGTGGCCACTGAAAGCTAAGTGTCTCCGCATGTGGACTGTGAAGCCATTTGGTCATCCTCCACTTTTCATGGTGTTTCTTTCTACTGCACTGGGAGTTTGGTATTTGCCTCATGAAATACAATGACTTCAACTGGTACACAGTGATGTAGGGAGTCCTGTCACGTGTGGTGGGTCAGGGTCTGCAGGAGAATGCACCAACCAGGCTTCTATCCCACATAGCTTGACCCTTTGACCATAGCAACCTGATTCTGAACATTGCCCTGAAACGTCTCCATATAACAAAATGCCTTTTATGGAGAGGTTTCAGACATATACGTGATTCCTGTCTGTAACATGTCAGCCACAAGTCATTTGGAAGTCAATGGCAGAATCACATGTCCCGACCACAGATGTTTTATCACACAGCTGCACACAACAGCTTTTGGCCCACTACTCAGCAGGCCCCAACATACTGGCATCTCTATTCTATTTCATGGTATTTATCTAGCCATTTTCCAAGATGAAGTTGGAGAAACTGTGGGTTTCAATTCATTAAGGAACCATTAAATTTAGAGGAAGCACATTTCAATGAATAATCTAGAGAACTCTCACAGGCAAGGGTTCCCAAAGACTGGCCAAAAGGTCACATGAAGCCAGCCCCATTGAGGTCTACAATGTAAGGTCCATGTGTGTTTTGACTCTCAACTATGGCTTCCAAGTATTTCAGAAAAAAAATCATGTGATATCCTGGCTGAGATTCCCAGTGCTCTGTGGAAAGCCACTCTGGGCTTAGATCTCGGTGTCCAAGGGCGACTCTCATGTGTGGCCTCCTAAAATCCCAACACAATTCATGCCGATACTTCTCTGAAGTCAGTTCCATAACACATTCTCTAAGAGGAATCACACCAGAGTTCAAGCCCAGGTGGACCCAGGCATCTCTTACAACCACCACACAAATGACCACAATTAAAACTAAAACACTCCCACATGCTCCTCATCTTCTTCCACATAGACACTCATCATAAACTCTGGCTGGAGGTTTCCATGAAGGGCACAGCCCAATACACTGTTCAAAATAAGCACCCTTGCCCCTCATTTGCCTAAAGTCAGGGTGGCCTGGACACCCTTGCTGTGAACCAAGAGTGATCAAATAGGCCTGCCCTATATCTGATCTGCTTCTCCAATTTGAGGCCTAATGACTGTCTGGTATAGATTCTTTATGTGAATTGGTATCATAGAAAACCCAAGCCCCTATCGGCTAGGCTCTGCAGGGATTTGAAGAAATGATTTGACCCAAATTATCCCTATTCTCACTTGATTTAGCTCAGGAAGCTTACAGAGGAAAGTGAGAGACTTCATCCACAATGACTGCTCTTTTGGCCATTTTGGTTTTGGATGCACACTTGGAAACTTTCTTTAGATCCATCAGGTGCTGAGAATCTAAGCCACTGCCACCCCAGTGACACATCCTTTTCGAAAGCAATTAAGCAAAGAGCCACAGGTGATGCCCATTCATTTCCATTTGAAAACTGTTTTCTTCAGGCTTCACAAAAGGGTGGCCTGAGGCAAAGACCTTCCTGACATTAAGGGTAATAGAATCATAAGTAAGAAAATGGCCCAAAGCAGGGTTTCTCCACTGAGACATTACTGGTCACACTGATATCTGAGTTTTCTGAGATGCTCGCATTCCCTTCAGCTATCCAGTACATGGTCATGTAACAGAGCTTGGACGTGGTACATATCTTGGAAACAAAACCATGAGGATACTCTGGAGAGTGGCCAGTATTCAGGAAGAAAAGAGGAACTTAGGAAGATAGTAGCTGTTCACCATCCATTAGGCAAGCCGCACTCCATTTTTAAATTGGGTGGGAAGAATGCTGGGAAGCTTTATACTAGACAGGACACAACCATTGATGCATTCGCATTTCAAATGTCTACAACCACGGATACAGTAGGATACACAGACATAGAAACACTCGTGTTGTCAAACGACTTTCTAGAAACTTTCCAGTCCAAACCTACAAACCGCCATTCCTACCTATTCTCAGAACATGAGACAAAACCACAAACTCTCACCGACACCCACAACGGCACCTCCTTCCCCCAAGTATGGCTGTGACTATCCTGAGTGTCCTCTGACTGGTGAGCCATAATATGTTCCCACGAAATGGCCTGTCCAATCTCAGATCTGGTCTTCTTTGCAAACTTTTAGAAGTTGTCATGAACCATGGTTGAGCCACTACCTGCTTTCTCAGAAAAAGCCACTCTTCAGAGCTCTCCTGAAATTTGGCCATCATCACATAAGTAGGTACTAAGAAACACTGACTCTGTCTTTGGTAAATTCAAACAATTGAGACCACTGGGACTGAAACTAAGACTTGCTCTGGGTGCATGGCTTCCTGGATCCCAAGTTCAGAAAGTTCCATCACCAAGGAAGTGTGGTAGGTCACTTCCTTCAGGAACTGAATGAGGTCACTGTGATGGAAAACCACTTTGTTCTAACAGTTGCTTCCAAAGGTCCCATGAGATGGAGGCTGCCCCTACTTCCTGTGACACTTTCACAAGTTAGAATGGTATATCAACCATAGGCATCCGGGAACAGCTCTGTACACAGGCCTGGTTTGGTCCATTTAATCTACATTAAGAAGAGAGAGGCTGATTCAGACACATTCCTTCATTCTGACCAGGATGTTTGACATGGAAGTTGACATGGATTTGACTTTTGCTCTCTCAGGTCCTTCATAGGTAAAAAGGTCGGTCAAAAGTCGGAGGAAAAGACCACCAAGAGACTGTCTCATGCCACAGCAAAAGGTTTATTGGGCGTCCAGCATGCTGCGCCTCAGAGCTAACTTCAGAGGAGCAAAGAACAAAGAGCCCCAAAAACAACTTGAGCAGAGTTTATTTACATTCTTTAGAGAGGGCAGGGACTTTGCATACATCATAGCCTCCTTTAGCAAATCAACATACCACGGGAAAATCAAATAACAACCCAAAAACATGATTGGCACATTCATTGGCAGGAAGAGGTCGGACAGGGGGTGATTGGTTAGCCCTGAGAATGGGTATACGTTTAAACTGATTGGTTGAAGCCCTGAGATGTATACGTGATGAGCTGCACCGTTTCTGGGAAGGGGTTGTTTAGCAACTAGGTGGTCAGGGAAGATTTCAACAAACATCTAATTGGCAGTTCCGGGAATTGTCTTAACTGCCACAGGAATTTCAGGTTCTGAGTGCAGCTTGGAAACTTTACAAAACCTGGTTCTTAATGTTTCAATTTTAATTTCTTTTATTCTTTCATTTCCCACTCCTTTTTCTTACTACATTTAATCTTAAAAGTAATGAATCATAATTATTGCGGGGTCTCACACTCTATTTCTGCCAGTGGAGCGTATTTCTGTCTGATTACCATGAGTTTTTCCTGCCCAATTTGAGCCTGGAGAAAGGAAACTATGCGGTTAAGCAAACAAGGTCCCAAAGTTAGCAACACCATAAGGATGATCAGGGGTCAAGCTAAGCCTGATAGGAGTGTAGTTAACCAGGGGGACTGGGTAAACCATGACTCAAACCACCCTTGTTGAATCTCCCTTTCTCTCTGGCGCTCTTCAAGGAATTTTCTCAATTTACTCATGGATTCTTTTACAACTCCAGTATGGTCAGCATAAAAACAACATTCTTCTCTCAGTGCAGCACAGAGGCCCCACTCCCTCATGAAGAGGAGGTCTAATCCTCGCCTGTCCTGTAAAACAACTTCAGAGAGAGAGTTTAAGGATTCCTACAGCACTGTGATGGAGGTCTCTAATGTCTTCCAGTCTTGATCTATTGCTGTTTCTAATCAGGCCATTTGTTGTGACCCATGGATCATAGCAGCTGTTCCTGTACCCACTCCTGCAGCAGCTCCTATCCTCAATAGGATGGCTATAGTAAGGGACACTGGATGCCAGCAAAATCAGGTTGTTTGTCCCCCTAGTAGACCTTAAAATGATTCTGCATCATAATAAACCACCCTGGGGAGTATCTGAACCATTAAACAATAATTTACAAAGCTGTCAAATACATGGGTTGAAATGCAAGGAGTTCTGACTGTGTGGAGTTCAGTACAATTAAGGTTCCTTTAATTAGTTCCCAGGGGCTGGAGTCAGCTGTACTCTGGACTGGGGAAGTAGGCAAAGATGGAAACTGGGAAGTATGAGATGGTTGAGGGGTTCTGGTAGATCTAGGCATGGGAGGTTTTGGAGGCTTAATTCCTGGCTTGAGGGGATTGGGCCCTATTGCTGTGGGATTTTCTTCCTTTTTAAGCAGGATGGTGAACCAGTGACCAAAGTCATAACGAGGGCCATAAATATAGAATCGCATTTCCCATGTATTTCCCATAGACCATGTTGTTCTGAGGTAGCCCCTTCCTTTGGAAGTGAAAGTTATATTGAGGGGTAACATAGACTATTCTTTCCACAGTGAGTTTTTGACACAACTTGGCTAGCGGCACATTTCTTGGGATCAATCCAGGTGTCATTTTTTCCTACCTGAATGATACTGTCTGTGGAGTTTGGGTTCAACCATGTAGCTCCCGTTTGTTCACAACCCCAAGATCTTAAATAAAAGTCACTGGGTCCTCCACAGGTTTGGGCCTGTTTGCGACTTCAGAAATCAGCTGGGCACACATAAAAATCAAGACTGGCTAGTTTACACCTGAGCTGGGGAAGATGATATCCATAATTCATGGGGTAAGGTGGTCTATGTTGCCCTGGTTTGGGTTTGAGTGGGATCTGTGTGAAGTCCTCTATGTCAGGGAGATCCCAGTCAGAGAGGCCTATGGCAAGCTGACAAATGTCCAGGTAGAGAGATGGCCACCAAGTCCATAAGAGGGCTGTATGTGAAATAGACCACACTACTTGCCCAGTAGGATTTATAGCTGCCATTGTTGCTGAACAGGCTGATGGGGATTAGGACTGCTGGTGGTCAGGGGAAGAATCCATAGCCTTACCCACACGACGGACACGCAACTTGAGAGGGTTACCAGTCTGTTCCAGTTTCCAGCCGGAGTCTGGACAGGGCGCAGGCTTGAGATGGGTGGCATGGATCCAGGAAGTGATTCCATCCACTTTCACCACTGTAAGTGTTATAAGCAGCACCTGGTATTGTCCTTTCCAGCGGCGTTCCAGGGATGATACCTGATGCCGTCTCACGTAGACGAAGACTTCCACTTGATATCGATGTGGGGTTCCCTCGTCTCCAGGCTGATAAGCACTGGCCAACTGTTTCCACAGGTATCGCTGGGTGCTGTGTTTGTTCAAGGGCTTTAAGTCTGTCAAGCAAGGGGGTGTGAAAGGAATCATTAAGTCTCAGAGTTGGGGTTAGGTCCCTTACTAAAGGAGGGGCACCATAGAGAATTTCATAAGTTGTGAGTTTACACAAAGAGGCAGAGGGTGTACTTTTTGCACGAAACAGTGCTTAAGGTAGGAGCATAGTCCAATTTTTTTATGCAGGTCTCCAAGCTTAATTTCTTTAAATTCTCTTTGATGGTTCTAATCATTTTTTCTACCTGTCCTGAGCTCTGGCATCTATAAGCACAATGTAACTTCCAATTAATCTTCAGGGTCCTGGTGAATCCCTGACTTACCTGGGCAACAAATGCCGGTCCATTATTGGACCCTATTACCTGAGGCAGGCCGAACCTTGGAAAAATGTCTTCTAGTATCTTTTTGAGCACCGTCTGAGCCGTTTCTTTCTTCATGGGGAAGTCTTCAACCAATCCTGAAAGAGTATCTACAAAGACTAGGGGATATTTAAGTCCATACCTTCCTGGCTTAATTTCAGGAAAAGTCCACTTCCCAAAATTGTCCTGGTCTGGTTCCTCGTAAGCGCTTCCCTGCAGGAAGCTTGGATGGGTAAGCATTAACTAATTGGCAGACTTGACAAGCTCTAGTCACCTTCTAAGCTATTTCTTTCCTCTGTAAGTCAGTCAATAATAAATCCTTTCTTCGGTCCTTTAAGTGTGCCTATAACTTCTTTGAGCTTAAGTGGGTGAGCTAGTGTACGTCTTTGACATAAAGGTGGGCTTTTTGAAATTGTAAACTTGGCTCTGTAGGGTCCCAGAGTTCTGTATCTGTCTCCTCAGATGATAAGTTGCCTGAATGTTCCAGTGTGGCCAGTCTCCTGAATGTTGATCCCCCTGGTGTGGAAAAAGTTAACAGAGTCACTCCGTTTAGGGCTGCCAATTAAGCTTCCTCATCTGCCCTTCTGTTTTTAACTGCAACGAGGTCGTTTCCCTTCTGGTGCCCTGGACAGTGCACTATAGCTAGTTCCTTAGTGCCCTTCACTGCTGAGAGAAGGTGGAGAATCTCAACTTTGTTCTTTATTTTTTTCCCAGTGGAGGTTAATAGCCCCCTTTGCTGGTAAATAGCCCTGTGCACATTAGCATTGCCAAATGCATAGTGGCTATCAGTGTATATGGTGGCCCTTTTGCCTGTTGCTAGTTCCAATGCTTTCGTAAGGGCAATCAGTTCTGCCACTTGGACTGATGTCTCTTCTTGGAGACCAGAGGATCAGATGACATTAGTTTTGCTAACTACTGCTGCTCCAGCCCACCACATACCATCTTGGAGGAAGCTGCTCTCTTTCGTAAACCATACGACTTCAGGGTGAGGCAGTGGCTGGATCCTTCAAGTCTTGTCCTATACTGGTTTCCTCTGCCAGTATGTGTTGACACTCATGAGCGACAGGTCCTGATGATTCTTCTGGCAGCCAGGTTGAGTGGAGCAGAAGGTCCAAGAGTTATTCTGTCTTTGCTAATCCAGAGGCTCTGGTAGTAGTTTTTTCTGGAGTTTGATAGCCACCTATCTGGAGGTTGACAGATGATGCTCTCCAGGGCATGGGGGGCTATAATGGATAGCTTCTGTCCCAACGTTCATTAATGAGCATCTTTTATTAGAAGCGCTGCCGCTGCTATAGCTCTTAAGCAACGGGGCCACCCAGTAGCCACTGGGTCCAGTTTTTTTGATAAGAATGCTACCGGCCTTTTCCAAAGTCCCAAAGTCTAAGTGAACACTCCCCATGCTATTCCTTTCTTTTTCTCGATGTAGAGAGTGAAGGGTTTATCTATATCTGGGAGTGCTAAGGCCGGAGCAGATAGCAGCACCTTTTTTTGACATTATCAAAAGCTTGTTGGTGCTCAGGGGTCCATTGGAATTGGGCATTCCACTTTATCAGCGGGTATAAAGGGGCAGCCAGAGAGGCGAACCCAGGAATCCATCACCTGCAAAAGCCAGCAGTCCCAAGAAACTCTCTGAGTTGTCTCTTATTAGATGGGGGTGGTATCTGCACAATGGTTTGTTTTCTGTTCTCAGTTAGCCATCATTTGCCACCCCTAAGAGAATAACCCAGGAAGATTACTTCTTGCTTACAAATTTGGGCCTTTTTGCAGAAGCCCTACATCCAAGCCGAGCAAGCTCGGATAATAGTGCTTGGGTCCCAGACTCATAGTTTTCCTTGGTGTCCGCTGCCAGTAGCAGATCATCCACATATTGGAGTAGTGTGACTTCGGGGTGTGCAGTTCTGAAGTCGTTTATGTCCCTGTGGAGGGCTTCATCAAAGAGAGTGGGGGGGGGGTTTGAACCCCTGTGGGAGTCTAGTCCAGGTTACTTGGCCAGATGTTCCAGTTTCTGGGTCTATCCACTCGAAAGCAAACAGCAACTGACTGTCCTTATGTAGGGGCAAGCAGAAGTAAGCATCTTTTAAGTCCAGCACAGTGTAGCATTCCCGGTCCAGATTCAGAGTGCTAAGCAAATTATATGGAATGGGTACTGTGGGGTGAATGTCCTGCACTCTGTTGTTGATCTCTCTTAGGTCTTGAACAGGACTGTAGTCCCTAGTTACTGGCTTTCTTACTGGTAGCAGGGGGGTATTCCAGGCTGATTGACAGGGCCTTAGGACCCCAAGGGCCAATTATTTCTGAATATGGTGACTTATCCCATCCTTAGCTTCTTTGCTTAGAGGATATTGTTTAACACTGATTGGAGAGGCAGAGGCTTTTAATTCTACTACTATTGGAGGTTGTTTTATGGCTAGACCTAACCCAGCAGTTTCTGCCCAGGCATTAGGATAATCTTTATCCATTTCTGTTGTAGTTTGCCTCTTTGATCAGTCCTAGGGGGCACGAAGTGTTGATGTTCATCTTCTACGGACATAGTCAATTCTGTGACTATGGGAGTTTTTACTGAAGGTTTTAGAACATCCACTTGGGAACCATCAGGGTTAAAGGTTACTCTAGCCCCGAGTTTGGTAAACAGATCCCTGTGCATCAATGGGGCTGGGCATTCTTGGATTACTAGGAAAGAGTGGTGGACTTTTCATTTTCCTACTTCCATAATCCTCTTAGTTGTCCAAGCCCGATAAGTAGTGCCATTAGCCCCTTGAACTAGGGACCATTTATTTGATATGGGGCCCAGTGAAGCCTTAAATTCTGAGTATACTGCTCCTGTATCCACTTCAAAGTTCACTGGAGTCCCCTCCACTTCAAATGTTACCCTGAGCTCGGGGAGGGGATCCGAGTCCTGACATTCCTAGTCCTCTTCTAGAGTCAGCATGGCGGGCTGCCGTGGCTTCTTCTTTTTGGGGCACTCTTTGACTCAGTGTCTTTTTTCTCTACAGTAGGCACATTGATCTGAGGCCAGGGACAGCCTTTGGCGTGGGCCCAAGTATCCCTTTCTGACTCCCTGCTTTTTAATTTCTGGCGTATTTGCTGCTGTGAAGAAAATCTTAGCCAATGCTTTTGTCTGCCTTTTGCTCCTTTCATCCTTTTTTTGTTCCCTTTCCTTCTCTCTCCTCTGTTCCGTGTCCTCCTCAGTTTCTCTCTTATAATATACTTATATACTTATAATATATACTTATAATATATATCTTATAATATACTTTCTCAGCTTCTCTGTCTAAATCTCTTAAGGTCGTCTTTTGTAACCCATCTAGACATTGTAACTTTCTCTTAATATCTTGGGCAGCCTGCTCAATAAAGGCCATTGTAACAAATGCCTTTTGGTCATCTGCCTGAGGATCAAAAGGAGTATATTTTCTATATGCTTCCATAATTCTCTCCAGAAACATAGAGGGAGACTCATTAGGCCCTTGGATCATCTCTCTTACCTTGGCTAAATTGGTCGGCTCTCTGGCGGCCACTCTGAGACCCGCTATTAGAGCCCGGCGATAAGTGGACAGATGCTTCCTACCTTCAAAGGTGTTGGGGTCCCAGTTGGGTCGGTTCATGGGCCCATAGGGATGGAGAGAGAGCATCACAGGGGCTTCTGAGTTTTCTATTATCCATCGCCGGTGGGTTCTTTTAGTTTGCCCATCTTCCTCCAGGGGAGGAGGGGTTGCTGCTGCTGTGGGGAAGTCCCCTGGAGGGCTTGGGTCTGGCCCAATTGCCTCTAGCAGTGGAGAGGCTGAGTCAGTGGTGGGAGGATCATCAGGAACTGTGTTGGGGGTTGGGGAGGGAGAGTAGACCATAAGGAGGGGGTGGAGTGTCCAGTCTTGTGACTCAGGGAGAATGGAAGGAAGAGGGAGAGGAGCGGAAAGTTTGAATGATAGGAATGTGGGGGAAGGAGTATATGGCTGTTGATCTGGGTGGCCACGTGGCCCCGGCTGAATGACAATATCTCTGAATTTTCGGATTAGAGGAAAGTGGAAGGATTCTTCTGGGGCCATCTGAATTCGAGGATGGGCCATTGTGAAGCACAGAGAGTCTGCCAGGTACGGTGTTTTACTGAAAAAGAAAGATTCTGGGCCCTTGAGCGGACATCAGTCCAATGATCAAGGGTCAGGGACAGAGAAGAGGAAGTGCTTTGTCCCATAATGGGAGTTACTCAAACAGGGACAGTGAAGACACAAACACAACACAAAGACAAACAGTAAACGTTTAACATGAGTCCAAGACAAAGATTTGAACTGAGTAACTGGAAAATATTGATGGGTTAGACAATAAAAACAGACAGTAAACTCAACATGAGTTCAGAACAATGACCAAAACTGAGTTACCGGCAAAACCTGATGGGCTGGCAAATCAAATCCTGAAGCAAAACATAACCGAGTTGAGGAAACTACTATTCCTTGAATTCCCTAGTCCTCCGGAGTGTCCCTCAGGGACGTGATCTTGGCTCTGTGACACGTCTGTCACACCATAGGAGAGAGCTAATGCTCTTCACCAACAGCCACTTTGCCACGCCCTAGCCTGAAACCCGAAACCAGAAAGAGGCACCTTACTTACCCCGAGAGGACTCCCTTGAGGTCTTCCATTCACCGCTCCCGGATATCTCACCTGGGGCCTCCAGATGAAAAGGTGCTGCGAACATCAAAGGAAAAGACAACAAAGAGGATTTCTCATGCATCAGCAAAGGGTTTATTGGGGGTCCAGAATGCTAGGCCTCAGAGCTCCCTTCAGAGGAGCAAAGAACCAAGAGCCCCGAGAACAACTTGAGCAGAGTTTATATACATTCTTTAGAGAGCTCAGGGACTTTACATACATCATAGCCTCCTTTAGGAAATCATCATGTACCACGGGAAAATGAAATAACAACTCTAAAACATGATTAGCACATTCATTGGCGGGAAAAGTTGGGGCAGGGGGTGATTGGTCAGCCCTCAGAAGGGGTATACATTTAAACTGATTGGTTGAAGCCCTGAGATGTATACGTGGTGAGATGCACGGCTTCTGGGAAGGGGTTGTTAAGTAACTAGGTGGTCAGGGAAGATTTCAACACACATCTAATGGGCAGTTCCAGGAATTGTCTTAACTGCCACAGGAATTTCAGGTTCTGAGTGCAGCTTGGAAACTTTACAAAACCTGGTTCATCACATTTCGATTTCAATTTCTTTTATTCTTTCAGAACCTTACAGTGGAAAGTGAGAGACTTCATTCACAATGACTGCTCTTTTGGCTATATTGGTTTTGGATGCACACATGGGATCATTTTTTTGATCCGTCTGTTGCTGATAATCTAAGCCATAGCCTCACACAGGGCCAAGAGCCTGATTAAGACACATCTCTTTCCAAAGCAATTACTTCTCTGAGGTCAGTTTCAGAACTCAGTCTCTGAGGAGAATCACACCAGTGTTCAAAACCAGGTGGACCCAGTCATCTCTTCCAACTGCCACACAAATGACCACAATTAAAACCAAATCACTCTCACATGGCACTCAACTTCTTACATATATACACTCATTATACCCTTTGGCTAGAGGTTTTCATGAATGGCGCAGCCCAAGAGAGTGTCCAAAATAAGCTCCCTTGCCCCTCATTTGCCTAACCTCAGGGTGGCCTGAACACCCTTCCTGTGAACTAGGATTCATCACATAGTTCTTCCTTTAATACTGCTCTGCTTCTCCAATTTGAGGCCTACTGACTGTCAGGTTTAGATTCCTTATGTGATTTGGAGTAATTAGGAAACCAAAGCAACTTTGCAGCGCTTGAAAGAACTTATTTGACCCAAATGATCCCTATTCTCACTTGGTGGAAGTCAGGAAACTTACAGAGGAAGGCGAGAGACTTCATCCACAATGACTGATCTTTTTGCCATTTTGGTTTTGGATGCACACATTGCATCTTTCTTTAGATCCATCAGGAGCTGATAATCTAAGCCACAGCCTCACACAGAGCCACAAGGCTGATTCAGACACATACTTTTCCAAAGCAGTTAAGCAAAGAGCCACAGGTGATGCCCTTTCACTTCCATTTGAAAACTTTTTTATTCAAAATTCACAAAGGGGTGGCCTGAGGCAAAAACCTTCCTGACTTCAGGGTAACAGAACAATAAGTCAGCAAATCCCAATGCAGGGTTTCTCCACTGAGACTTTACTAGTCACAATGATATCTGAGTTTTGTGAGATGCTTGCAATTCCCTTCAGCTATCCAGTACATGGCCATGTCACAGAGCTTGGATGTGGTACATATCTTGGACAAGAAAACATGAGCCTATTCTGGAGAGTGGCCAGAATTCAGGAAGAAAACAGGAACTTAGGAAGATAGTAGGTGTTGCCCATCGAAAAGCAACCAACAGTCCTTTCCTAAAATGGGCAGGATGAATTCTGGGAAGCTTTCTACTAGACAGGATACATCCATTGATCTATTCTGCTTTCTAATATGTACAACCAAGGACACAGTGGGATACACAGACACAGACACACTCGCCTTGTCAAAGGACTTTCTAGAAACAGTCCACTCTAAACCAAACAAACCACCTTTCCTACCTATTCTCAGAACATGAGACAAAACCTCAAACTCACACCCACACTCAAAAAGTCACCTCCTTCCCCCATGTAAGTCTGTGACTATCCAGAGTGTCCTCTTGCTGGTGGTCCATAGTATGTTCCCCCAAAATGGCCTGTCCTGTCTCAGGTCTGGTCTTCTTGTCCATCTCTGTGAAGTTGTATGGAGCCTGTGCTGACCACTACCTGCTTTCTCATTAAAGGCCCATCTTCAGAGCTCTACTTGCATTTTGTCATCCTCAAACCATTAGGTACCAAGAGAGACAGACTCTCTCCTTGGTAAATCCAAACAAGTAAGTCCACTGGGAATGGGACTGGGACTGGCTCTGTGTGCCTGGCTTCCTGGATCCCAAGTTCAGAGAGTTACATCACCAAAGAAGTGAGGTAGGTCAATTCCAACAGGACGGGAATGAGGTCACTGCCTTGGCAACCACTTTGTCCTAACACTTGTTTCCAAGGGTCCCTTGAGATGGAGGCTGCCCCTACTTTCTGTGACACTTTCAGAAGTTAGAATGGTATATCAACCGTAGACACCAAGGAGAAGCTCTCCACACAGGGTTGGTTTGGTCCATCTTCTTTATATCAGTAGGAGAGAGGCTGATTCAGACACATCACTTCATCCTGAACAGGTGGTTTGCCATGGAAGATGGCTTTTGCTCTCTCAGGTCCTTCATAGCTGCTACATCTTCTCTAGGGATCATTTCTCATCAAACTTTGAGGTTCTCAGCAGGTGAAAGATCCCCTACATTGCTGTATTGTAAGACCAACTCTGTCCCTGCTCTTTTGTGAAGTTAGATTGAGGGAACAGTGTATGGTTAGGGTTAATAACATATTCTATTTGGGTTAGGAAACATTCTGCGGGATGAATAATGGTATTGGGAACCTGCGATATTCACAAGAATATATAGGTGAAATATAAGTATGAAACCTGAAATCTAGGTACGATTTGAAGCCCTGAAGGGCAATGGGCCCTTTAGTGAGATACTTTGCTTTGAATTATGTTCTGAACAGATATCTCAGATAAATCGATGTGCAATGGCAAAGGACCTTGTTCCTTGGATGATTAAATGTCCTAGAGAACATCCAGTCAAAAAGGAATAGTCGGCAGGATTAGGAAGGTAGTCAGTAGGTTTAGAAAAAAGAGTGAATATAGGATTTGAACGAAAGTTTCATTAGCAATAGGGTTTTGGGTAGAGAGTGAACGTAAATATGAGCACATATGAAGAGTCAGTCACAATGATGAACTGGGGAAAATATGTAGGAAAGCAGATATCAATAGAGACATTAGGAAATCAGGCAAAGTATAATGTAATAGGGTTAGACATTTTCAACATGGTTGAGGTTGAATATATAATCTTAGGAAGAAAGAAATATGTTGCCTCCAATAGGATTGACATTTGAGAGCATTAGGCAACCTGGACATGGTTGCTTTTAGTAATCAATGCTCACTTTCCATTTTGCTTTGGTGAAAGGTTAATAGGCACTTGTCACTTCCTGTTTTTCTGTATGCTTAACAAACCACTGTTGAAATCTTGAGAACTGTTTGCTAATTTTGTTCCCAGGATGTGCTGTCCTCAACTGCCAAACTGCAGAATATACTCCTTCACCCGGGTGCACGCAAACCGCACACTCGCCCTGACCCATCAATAAATTTCCCTTTCTGCCCTCTCCAAGAAAAGTATATAAGCTCTGTTAAAGCTGTTCTCAGGGCTCTCTGCTCTATTCAAGTGAGCTCTGAGCCCCAGCATGCTGGACCCCCAATAACCTCTTTGCTGTGGCCGAGTGAAAATGCTATACTGTTCTGTACTTAAAAGATGCTTTCTTTTGCTTGCCTCTGCATAAAGATAGTCAGTTGCTGTTTGCTTTCGGGTAGGTAGACCCAGAAACCGGAACGTCTTGTCAACTAACTTGGACTAGACTTCCACAGGGGTTCAAAAACTCCCCCACTCTCTTTGATGAAGCCCTTCACAGACATCTCTACAACTTCAGAACTATGCACCCCGAAGTCATTCTGCTTCAATATGTGGATGTCCAGCTACTGGCAGCCAACACCAAAGAAAACTGTGAGTCTGAGACCCAAGCACTATTATCTGAGCTTGCTCAACTTGGGTAGAGAGCTTTGGACAAAAAGGCCCAAATTTGCAAGCAAGAAGTAATCTTCCTGCGGTATTTCCTTAGGCGCGGTAAATGATGGCTCACTGAGCCCAGAAAACAAACCGTTGTGCAGATACCACCCCCATTTAACAGGAGACAACATAGAGAATTTCTTGGGACTGCTGTCTTTAGCAGGTTATGGACCTGGGTTTGTGTTCTTAGCTGCTCCTTTATACCCGCTGTTAAATGAGAATGCCCAATTCCAATGGACCCTTGAGCACCAGCAAGCTTTTGATAACATCTAAGAACACTGACACTGAACTCCTCAACTTCACTGAGCCCAGCCTGCAATTTCAGAAAGCCCTACACTACATTAAAAATGTACATCAACTCAATCAACTTGGTTCAAAAAAACTGCCGGCATTACTGTAGGATCAAGAACAGAGTTTTAGACTAATTCACTCACAGTGAAAGGAAATAATTGAATGGGTAACAAAAGCCTGTCAGTTCTGTTAATTGGTTAATGCTTACCCTACCAAGCTTTCTGCAGGAAAGCACCTATGAGGAACCAGACCAGGACAATTCTGGGAAGTGGACGTTACTGAAATTAAGCCAGCAAGGTATGGACTTAAATATCTCCTAGTCTTTGTAGATACATTTTCAGGATGGATTGAAGCCTTTCCCACCAAAAAAAAAAAAAAAAAAAAAAAAGAAAAGAAAACCGGCACAAATTGTGGTCAAGAAGATCCTGAAAGATATTTATCAAAGACACGTCCTGCCTAATTTAATATGGTCTGATAATTGAACAGCCTTCATGGGCCAGGTAAATCAGGGGTTAGCCAGGACCCTGGGGATTAATTGGAAGTTACATTGTGCTTATAGACCCCAGAGCTCAGGACACTTAAAAAGAATAAATAGAACCATTAAAGAGACCTTAACAAAATTAAGCTTAGAGACCGGCATAAAAGATTAGACTATGCTCCTGCCTTATGCACTGTTTCATGCAAGAAATACTCCCTTTCTTTCTTTGTGTAACCTCACCCCCTATGAAATTCTCTATGGGGCCCTTCCTACACTAAGAGACCTAACCCCGACTCTAAGACCTAAGGATCCCTTCCACACACCCTTGCTTGACATACTTAAATCTCTTGTAAGAACTCAGCTATACCTGTGGAAACAGCTGGCCACTGCCTTCCAACCTGGGGACGAGGGGAATTCACATTGATATCAAGAAAGAGACTTCCTCTACATAAGATGACATCAGGTGTCATCCCTGGAACCCCGCTGGAAAGGACCATTCCAGGTGCTACTTATAACACCTACAGCAGTAAAAGTAGAGGGAATCACTTCCTGGATCCATGCCTCTCATCTCAAGCCTGTGCCATGACCAGACTCTGGCTGAAAACTGGAAAAGACTGTTAACCCTTTCAAATTGCATATTCGCCACGTGGGTAAGGCTATAGACTCTCTCCTTGGCCACCCGTAGTCCTAACGCTCATCAGTCCCTTCAGCAGCGATGGCTGATCACAAATACTACTAGACAAGAAGTATGGTCTATCTTGCATACAGCCCCCTTAGGGACCTGGTGGCCATCCCTCCACCCAGACATTTGTCAGCTGGCTATAGGTCTTTCCTATTAGGATATCCCTGATGAAGAGGATCTCACTAAAATTCCATTAAATCCTTTCCGTACCATAGATAATGGAAACAAACATTATGGTTGTAGGGACAGGCAAGCCAGATGCAGGTTGGCTAGCCTATATTAGTATGTTTGCCAGGCAGACTCTCAAAGCCACAAACCGCCACGGCTGTGTGGGGGGAAATCCGACTTCTTCTGTAAGTCATGGGGATTTGAGCATACAGGGGCTGCCTGGTGGAACCCAAAATCCTCATCAAATTCAGTACACAGCATTGGCCATATTACCACTTAGAAAACCCAAACTGATGGCCAACAGAGGAGTCTCTAGATCCTCAAATTCTGTGTGACCTTTTTAACTTCTGCAAGTGCTCAAAAGGGTGAAAGGAAATTCCCCTATGTGAAGGCCTTTTTCCTCTTTCGCTCACATCCTGAACTATGCTTCTCCAATAGTTCCTCAAACTCAGCCTTCTGCTCCAGACTCTCTGCTGTCAGTCCCACCTCAGCAAACCTGATTTCTCTTCTCCAATTACTAGATCAAAAACCGAAACCTCCGCCGGTTCTCAGAGCATTGCCCTCTTGCTGAGGTAGCAGGTACTGAGGTACCCATCCATCCACTCACTTCTCTCTTTTCCTGTCAGTGCCCACACCGGGTCCCACCAGGTCCTCTTACCACTTAACCCAAAGCTCAAACCAGCTTACGAGAGCCCTCAGACCCCTATCGAAGATGTAATGAAAATGGCCTTTAAAGTTGCTTTGTCATCACTAAAAACAGGTTACTAAGAATTTAAAGTCCCTCACAGGCTTTTTGGGATACTCACTCCCGTCTTCCTTTCTGCTCTACCTATTCTACTGCTCAATTTATGTTGCTAGGAAAATCCCAAACCCCTTTCCCATTATTCCTTTACATCTCTCCTTCCTTATTCTCAGATCCACGGAGCTGCTCTCACCCCCCGCCTTCCCCGTCTTCCCCCTCTGTACCAGGCCCACAGAAAAATCTTCACTGAACTTCTCCAGAAGTCTTCACCATGGCTGACTTTAGGACTTTCAGCAAAAGAGTCTCTATAAATGAGTTCAGTGTAGATTAACTTCCTCTTTTTCTGTTGCCCTGTTCTACTTGGCTACTGGCTGGAAAAATCAGCACTCCTAAGCTAGACACCCCCTTAATAGTTTTTCACAGAATATGTTAACAAGGCCTCTGGCCTTGAGCTGGGGCTTCACAGAGATGGCTACATTTCTAAGATAAAAATTTACAAACTGGGCTCCATGGTAACAGTTGGCAGGGGGATAAAAGAAAAGGAAAAAAAAAAGCTCTCTGCCTCCCAGGTGTCCTTGAAAAGTTAACTTGCCCACAATAAAGGAAAAAACAGAAAAAAAAGCTTCTTTTTGTGAATTTCTCCAGACTGTGAACTTCTGAGTCCCTTCTCTTTCATGTTGGGTACAAAATTCTGAAACTACCTAAACTTGGGGTTCAGGATGTTAATTGATTACAACAGAAGCAATGCCCTCTGAATCCGGTTGCAACCAAATAGGACTGTTTCCCTGTCTTTGGTGCTATCTTAAGTGCCGTGCCTTGTCTGTCCCTACAACAGTATAATTCTATATACTTAAACATTGTTCATGTTTTCATGAAATGGTCAACAGATGTGATTAATTGTGTAATGGTGAAGATGTCTCCCAGATTGCTCTATAATGACCCAGGTTCATTTGAAGTTCAAACACGGGGGCATACAACCCGGTTCCACTGGGAACATATATCCCTCACTTTAGCCATCATATTAGGAATTGGAGTTGCGGCAGTGGTAGTCACAGGAACCACTGCCCTGCTCCATGGTACACAACAAATGACCCAAATAGAAGCAGCAAGAGACCAAAACTTAAAGATAATAGAAACTTCCATCACAGCTTTGCAGGAATCTTTAACATGTCTCTCTGAAGTTGTTTTACACACCAGTTGAGAGTTGGAACTCCTCTTCATGAGAGAAGGGGGCCTTTGTGCTGCATTGATGTAAGAATGTTGTTTTGATGCCGACCATACTGAGGTTGTAAAAAAAACCTTTGAGTAAAATAAAAGGATGCCTTGAAAAGCGTCAACGAGAGAGAGAGGCCCAAAAAGGGTGGTTTGAGTCTTGGTTCACACAGTCCCCGTGCTTATCTACGCTTTTATCAGCCCTGGCCTGTCCAATAATAATCCTCATATTATTGCTAACTATAAAACCCTGTTTGCTCAACCATGTAATTTCTTTTCTCCAAGATCAAATTGGATAAGTTAAACTTATGGTAATACCCCACTAGCAGACATAGAATGTGACACGTCCCAATAATCACTTTTATGATTAAAAGTAGCAAGAAGAAGAAGTGGGGAATGAAAGGTTAATAAAAAAGGTACTTGTAACTTCCTGTTTCTCTGTATGCTTAACAAAACACTGTTGAAATATTGAGAACTGTTTGTAATCTTGTTCCCAGATTGTGCTGTCCCCAACTGCCAAATTGCAGAATGTATTCCCTCACCCAGTTTCACACTAACCACCCACTCGCTCTGACCCATCAATAAATTTCCATCCCTGCCCTCTCCAAGGAAAGTATATAAGCTCTGCTTAAGCTGTTCTCAGGGCTCTCTGCTCTATTCATGTGAGCTCTGAGCCCCAGCTTGCTGGACCCCCAATTAACCCCTTGCTGTTGCATGAGACACTATCTTGGTGATCTCTTCCACCGACGCTTGCAGGAACATTACTTGGATGTTTGAATGTAGAAGAGAAAATCCAGTCATAAACGGATAGTCGGTAAGATTAAGAAGATAGTCGGTAGGTTTAGGAAGAAGAGTGAGTATAGGATTTGGAAAACAATATCTTTAGCAATAGGGGTTCGGTTAGAGAGTGAATGTAAATGTCAGCACATGTGAACAGTCACAATAATGAAGTTTGAAAAATATGTAGGAAAGCAGATATCAATAAAGACATTACGAAATCAGGCAAAGTATAAAGTGCGTGATACGATTAGACATTTTCAACAGAATTGAGTTAGAATATATAATCTTAAGAAGAAACAAATATGTAGTCACCAATAGGATTGACATTTGAGAGCATAAGGCAACTTTGACATGGATGTTTTTTGTAATCCATGCTCACTTTCCATTTAGGCTTTGGTACAATCAAAAGTGTGACCTTTACATTTGTCTCCAGAATACTACTGTGATAAAATGTATATGTAGATGTGGTGACATGAGTGTTTCTTCCACCATTTCTGGGAGCAATATTTTGAAGACATATAAATGGGTATTGGGCGTACAAAGAGGTGTACACTGTGTCATTGAATATAGAGAGAATGCATGAATAGACCATAAGTGAATAAATAATATAACTGGTTCCACATTAAATAACGGATTGAATAGATATCTGAAAATATATAAGAAATCTTATATTGATATACAATCATTCATTCCAACCAATGATACATCTAATATTAATATTAGGGTTACTGTTTATCATGAAGATATGTTAGTTTTGCTACAAAAGTGATTATGGAAATCGAAAATAATGTGTTTGGAAAGAGTCAGTCATAATGCTGGCAATATGTAAACAAGGCCTCTGGCCTTGAGCTGGGGCTTCACAGAGATGGCTACATTTCTAAGATAAAGAAGTTACCAACTGGGCTCCATGGTAACATCTGGCTGAGAGAAAAAAAAAGAGAAGAAAATAGCTCTGCCCCATTCCCGGTATCCTTAAAATGTTAACTTGCCCAGAACAGAGAAAAAAAAACAAAAACAAACAAAAACTGCTTTTTATAAACTTCTGCAGATTGTGAACTTCTGAGCCCCTCCCATCCATGTTGGGTACAAAATTCTGAAACAATTTAAACTTGGGGTGCAGGGGATTAAATGATTACAACAGAAGCAATGCCCTCTAAATCCGGTTGCAACCAAATAGGACTGTTTCCGTATCTTCGGTGCTATCTTAGTTGCCTTACCTTGCCTTGTCCATCCCTTTTCTCATGAAAAGACCAGTCGAGAAACATGGAGGAATGCATGTGCTCTGAAGCAGGAAATGATTGATAGTGAAACAAATGCCTATTAATTTTCTAACTTGTGGATGAAATATATATCCTATGATGTGCATAAATTGAAGAAATAGTAATCTACCAGTGTTGAATAAAAATGAACGTCAAAATACACATTATGTCCGATTGGAATCTACTTGCATTGATGTTAAACTGGGTCAGGTACTGTAGAAATATTAGGATTTGTGTGCACCATTCACTCAAGTTACTTTTCAGTATAGGAAAGAAATATGTTTTTATGGTTAATGAATATTTCTAAGAATAATCTTTGGAAAGTTGATTATAAATTTACGTATATGAATATGAATGAATTTCGTGAGTGTAAAATAAGACACATATTTCATATTTTGAAAAATCTGGAGAGTGTATATATATATATATATATATATATATATATATATATATATATATGTGTGTGTGTGTGTGTGTGTGTGTGTGTGTGTGTGTGTGTGTGACTAAAGTCACGGTGGCCTGGACACCCTTCTTATGAACCAGGAGTGATCAAATAAGTCTGCCATTAATACTTTTCCACTTCTCCAATTTGAGGCCTTCTGACTTTGGCGTTTAGATTCTTTATGTGAAATGGAGTCAAGAAAAAACCGAAGCACTTATGGATTTGCCTCTGCATGGTTTTGAAGAATTAATTTGACCCAAAGGATCCCTATTCCCCTTGATGGAGGTCAGGAACTTTACAGAGAAAGGCGAGAGACTTCATCTACAATGACTGCGAATTTTTGCCATTTTGATTTTGTATGCACACATGGGATCTTTCTTTACATCCATCAGGTTTTGGTAATCTAAGCCACAGCCTCACACAAGGCCAAGAGACTGATTCAGACACATCCCTTTCCAAAGCAGTTAAGCAAAGAGCCACAGGTGATGCCCACTCATTTCCATTTGAAAACTGGTTTCTTCAGGCTTCAGAAAGGGGTGGCGTGAGGCAAAGCCCTTCCTGACATTCAGGGCAAAAGAACAATAGGTAAGCAAAAGGCCCATAGCAGGGTTCCTCCACTGAGACTTTACTGGTCACACTGATATCTGAGTTTTCTGAGATGCTCGCCATTCCCTTCAGCTATCCAGTACATGGCCATATCACAGAGCTTGGAGGTGGTAAATATCTTGGACACAAAACCATGAGCCTATTCTTGAGTGTAGCCAGAATTCAGGAAGAAAATGGGAACTTAGGAAGTTTGTAGGTGTTGCCCTTCGATAATGCAAGCCACAATCCATTCATAAATTGGGCAGGATTGATGCTGGGAAGCTTTCTACTAGACAGGACACATCCATTGATGCATTCTCTTTTCTAATGTCTACAACAACAGACACATTGGGATACACAGACATAGAAACACTTGCCTTGTCAAACGACTTACTAGAAACAGTTCACTCCAAACCAAACAAACCGCCTTTCTTACCTTTTCTCAGAACATGAGATAAAACCACAAACACACAACAAAAACCACAAAGGCAACACCTTCCCCCAAGTAGGTCTGTGACTATTCGGAGTGTACTCTCACTGGTGAGCCTTACTATATACCTCCAAAATGGCCTGTCCTGTCTCAGATCTGGTCTCTTTGGCCAACTCTGTGAAATTGTCAGAAGCCCGTGGTGAGCCACTACTTGCTTTCTCTGGAAAGGCCAGTCTTCAAAGCTTTCCTGGCATTTGGCCATCTTCACATCAATAGATACCAAGAAAGACTGACTCTGTCCTTACAAAATCCAAAAAAAATGAGCCCACTGGGACTGGGACTAGGACTGGCTCTGGGTGCCTGGAATCCTGGATCGCAAGTTCAGAGAGTTCCATCACCAAGGAATAGAGATGAGGTCACTTCCTTCAGGAACTGAATGAGGTCACTGCCTTTGCAACCACTTTTTCCTAACAGTTGCTTCCAAGGGTCCCATGAGATAGATGCTGCCCCTATTTCCCGTGACCCTCTCACCTGTTAGAATACTATATCACCCATAGGCACCCGTGAACAGCTCTGCACACAGGCCTGGATTGGTCCATCTTCTGTACATTAGGAACAGAGACACTCAGTCAGACACAACCCCTCTCCAGACAGGGTTGTTTTCCATGGAAGATGACTTTTGCTCTCTCAGGTCCTTAATAGCTGCCTACATCTTCTCCAGGGATTATTTCTGCATGGACCTTTGAGGTTTTCAGCAGGTGGTATATCCCCTACATTCCTATATTGTAAGACCAACACTTTCCCTGCTCTTTTATAAAGTTAGAATGAGGGAATAGTATATGGTTTGGGTTAATTACATGTTCGATTTGGGTTAGGAATCATTTTGCTGGTTGAATAATGGTATTGGAAGTCTGTGATATTTATAAAACTATAGAGGTGAAATATATGTATGAAAACAGAAATCTAAGTAATATTTGAAGCCCAGAAACGGATTGGGCCCTTGATTGGGAGACTTAGCTTTGAATTATGTCCTGCACAGATATCTCAGATAAATCAATACACAATTGCATCGGACCTTGTACCTTGAATGATTGAATGTCGAAGAGAACATCCATTCAAAAAAGGATAGTCAGTAGGATTTGGGAGATAGTTGGTAGATTCAGAAAGAAGAGTGAGTATAGGATTTGGACCAAAAGTTATTTAGCAATTGGGTTTCAGGTAGAGAGTGAATGTAAATGTCAGCACAAATGAACAGTCAAAATGATGAACTGGGAATTTATGAAGGAAAGCCGATATCAATAGAGACATTAGGATATCAGGCAAAGTAAAGTGAGTGATAGGATTAGACATTTTCAACAGGGTTGAGTTTGAATATATAATCTTAGAAAGAAACAAATATGTAGTCAACAATTGGATTGACATTTGAGAGAATTAGGCAACCTGGACATGGATGTTTTTAGAAATCCATGCTCACTTTAAATTTAGGCTTTGGTACAATCATAAGTGTGACCTTTGCTTTATTTTCCAGAATATTACTGTGATAAAATGTATATGTAGATCAGGTGACATGAGTATTTCTTCCACCATTTCTGGGAACAATATTTTGAAGACGTATAAATGAGTATTGGGGGTAGAAAGTGGTGTAGTATCTGTCTAAGAATATAGAGATAATGCAAGAATAGACCA